>NW_026732229.1:595000-600000 GCF_028476545.2 Physella acuta | reverse complement strand
CTGTAAGCTAATGCCTCTTGTATAGAAGCCGTTCCCAGAGTCACGTGATCTGAACGCGACCAATGGCATTAGAATGTAGTGATGTGAATGTAAATGCAGGGTACGGCCCCGTCTGGGAGAGGACCTTGTGTGGTTTACAGTGTAACAGTAGATCCTAGTCAATCTACGGGGCCGGAGAATACACGGGTCCGGCTATTGATCCGGTCTTCTGGTCGTGGCGGGGTGCCAGGCGACCGGTTGTGTGATTCAACTTCTCTTTGTTAGTACCGTCTTATTAGGTCAGGTACTATAGATCTCTTTGTTAGTACCTCTTATTAAGTGAAGTACTGTAATTCTCTTTGTTAGTACCGTCTTATTAATTTAGGTACTATAATTCTCTTTGTTAGTACCGTCTTATTAATTCAGGTACTGTAATTCTCTTTGTTACTACCGTTTTATTAAGTCAGGTAATTCTCTTTGTTAGTACCGTCTTATTAAGTCAGGTACTATAATTTTCTTTGTTAGTACCGTCTTATTTAGTCAGGTAGTTCTCTTTGTTAGTACCGTCTTATTAGGTCAGGTACGGTAATTCTCTTTGTTAGTACCGTCTTATTAGGTCAGGTACGGTAATTCTCTTTGTTGGTACCGTCTTATTAAGTCAGGTACTGTTATTCTCTTTGTTAGTACCGTCTTATTAGGTCAGGTACTATAATTCTCTTGTTAGTACCGTCTTATTACACCAGGTACTGTAATTCTCTTTGTTAGTACCGTCTTTGGTCAGGTAATTCTCTTTGTTAGTACCGTCTTATTAAGTCAGGTACTATAATTCTATTTGATAGTACTGTCTTATTAAGTCAGGTACTATAATTCTCTTTGTTAGTACCGTCTTATTAAGTCCGGTACTGTTATTCTCTTTGTTAGTACCGTCTTATTAAGTCAGGTACTGTTATTCTCTTTGTTAGTACCGTCTTATTAAGTCAGGTACTGTAATTCTCTTTGTTAGTACCGTCTTATTAGGTCAGGTACGGTAATTCTCTTTGTTGGTACCGTCTTATTAAGTCAGGTACTGTTATTCTCTTTGTTAGTACCGTCTTATTAGGTCAGGTACTATAATTCTCTTGTTAGTACCGTCTTATTACACCAGGTACTGTAATTCTCTTTGTTAGTACCGTCTTTGGTCAGGTAATTCTCTTTGTTAGTACCGTCTTATTAAGTCAGGTACTATAATTCTATTTGATAGTACTGTCTTATTAAGTCAGGTACTATAATTCTCTTTGTTAGTACCGTCTTATTAAGTCCGGTACTGTTATTCTCTTTGTTAGTACCGTCTTATTAAGTCAGGTACTGTTATTCTCTTTGTTAGTACCGTCTTATTAAGTCAGGTACTGTAATTCTCTTTGTTAGTACCGTCTTATTACGTCAGGTACTGTAATTCTCTTTGTTAGTACCGTCTTATTAATTCAGGTAGGGCTTCTATAATTCTCTTTGCTAGAAATATCTTATTAAATCAGTTACTTTAATTCTGTTTGTTAGAACCTATTACGTCAAATACTAACATTCGTTTAATTAGATCTAATTAATTCCGGTACCATAAATAATTCTCTTTCAAATAACCCCACATTTAACTCATATGATTCAGCCTCTTTGAAACTGCCCGTGAGATAATAAAAACTTAAAATTTAATCATGTGCTTTCACTTTTATATTCAACAGTTTTTGTAACTATTTGTAAAAACTCCACAATTATATTATTCTTTATGTCCCTATTTTTTAAAAAAAGGGGATTGAAATTATATAATTTGGCAGAAATTAGTAAAATATGAACGGAATACTCCCCTCCCCTAATATTGTAATTTAGCAGTAATTTGTAAAATATGAATGGAACATCCGCCCCCCCCCCCCCTCCCCAACCCCAGAAACTATTTCAAAATTAACTCAGCTAACTTGTAAGACCATATCCCCTCTTATTTCAATGACAACATCGTCAACCAACACTGAAGTTCACATTATAAATAACCTGCGCATTTTTGTCAAGTCAATTTACATATCGTAATTAAACCTGCGTTCAACGGCGCGTGTAATTGTAAACATAAATAAGCCGGGCTGATGTTGATTAAGTGATGGCTAGAATGTCCTCAATCGTGAAACACTTAATGACGGAATTGATTGGGTCAGTGAAGCGAGGATGGCGAGCCTTCAACAAAAATTAACCGTTAAGAATCTTGAAACACTTGAGATTTGTGGATCATTGGTGTGTATAAACTAGGCCAAAGTGGCCCGTCCAGTGTATGGACAATGGCGTGTCTAAACTAGGCTAAAGTGACCCGTCCAGTGTATGGACAATGGCGTTTCTAAACTAGGCTAAAGTGACCCGTCCAGTGTATGGCCAATGGCGTGTCTAAACTAGGCTAAAGTGACCCGTCCAGTGTATGGACAATGGCGTTTCTAAACTAGGCTAAAGTGACCCGTCCAGTGTATGGACAATGGCGTGTCTAAACTAGGCAAAAGTGACCCGTCCAGTGTATGGACAATGGCGTGTCTAAACTAGGCAAAAGTGACCCGTCCAGTGTATGGACAATGGCGTGTATAAACTAGGCTAAAGCGGCCCGTCCAGTGTATGGACAATGGCGTGTATAAACTAGGCTAAAGTGGCCAGTACAGAGTATGGAAAATGGTGTGTATAAACTAGGCTGAAGTGGCCAGTACAGAGTATGGACAATGGTGTGTATAAACTATGCTAAAGCGGCCCGTCCAGTGTATGGACAATGGTGTGTATAAACTAGGCTAAAGTGACCCGTCCAGTGTATGGACAATGGTGTGTATAAACTAGGCTAAAGTGACCCGTCCAGTGTATGGACAATGGCGTGTCTAAACTAGGCTAAAGTGACCCGTCCAGTGTATGGACAATGGTGTGTCTAAACTAGCCTAAAGTGACCCGTCCAGTGTATGGACAATGGCGTGTCTAAACTAGGCTAAAGTGACCCGTCCAGTGTATGGACAATGGCGTGTATAAACTAGGTGTAAAGTTGCTCGTCTACACTGTATGGACACGTACTCACTATGTATAGGTTTTTATTGTAAACGCCTATTAGAGAAAATGTTATGGTGGTTTCTAACACCAATATACACATACCGTCCCTATCACACAATCATCGTCTCCGTTAAACATTAATCAAACATACTGACCGATATATAAGTGTGTTGATACAGCTAAACTTACAACATCAGTATCATGTTTTTTTCAACATAAACGGTATATTGACCTTTCCACCCCCCCCCCCCCCCGAGTAGATCCAATACCCTACATGTACACCTCACCTGGGACCACCCCTGTAGTAGACCCCACCCCACCTAGGTTATGACTTATTCAAGGACCCCACGGAGTAGACCACCCACCTGTATACTGACCTCTCCAAACCGCCCACCCCCCTCTCAAGTAGATCTGACACCCTGTCTGTATACCTCAACTGGGTCCCACCCCCTTAGTAGACCCACCACGCCATTCGTATTATATATATATATATATATATATATATATATATATATATATATATATATATATATATATATATATATATATATATATATATATATATATATATCTTGTGAACCCTCCCCACCTCCTTCAGAGTACACTTGAACCATTAAATTGTTCTTTTTTTAGACTAAAATCTCCCCCAAATAAGACCTGTTCACACACTTGTATAATGACCCCTCCCCTCCCCCCAGAGTAGAGCCCCCAGACCCCACCCCCCCCTGTATACTGACCTCTCCTGGGCCCACTGCTGATATTTCTTCTGGATGCTGTTCTGTGACCCCGTGGGCGTCAGCTTGCTGGCATCAAAGAGTTGCAGGGGGAAGGAGGGGGTGCCGGGCGACATGAGCTGGTTACGTAACATCTGCATCTGTCGCTCGTACATCTGTCTCTGCTTCTCCAGGGCCTCTGTCAGATACAAGTAGAAAGTAGAGCTTTCAGATACAAGTAGAAAGTAGAGACAAGTAGAGAGACACGTTTAAAGACATACGTATACTGTATATAAATATAGATATTGTGATAAGTAGACAGCAAAGACACGTATACGAATATCATTAGTTGCAAAAGCATCATTCCTTCAACAGAGCCAAAGCGTATGACAAAATACGTTTTGTGTTAAAAGACGTATACAAGATTATAACATGTGTTTTAGAAAATCATGCGTGCTATGTGTATAGAACTAATGCGCAAACACAGGACAGCGCACTTTATATGGGACATTATACAAGTATAGAAGTACAAATACACTAGATACAAAGGTTCAAAAAGGGCCTATGACAAATAAACAAACAGCCATAGCCTGAAAACGATCGCGTTAAAGCTAATTTCCCGAATTAACGATGTCCCGAAGGAATGATTGCTCGAAATTGCCAGTAATCAATTAACATTTATTTATCTACATTTCTATTAAAATGATCTTAGATTATCACTAGCAAAACACACACACACACACAAACAACAACAAAAACAATAATAATAATAAAAAACAAACAAACAACAACAACCTATTTTATACAATAAACACATTGATCTATATATTTTGTGGGGCAACCGTGCAATGGTCAATTGACCATATGTCCTCCTATACTGGCAATCGTCTGATTTGGACAAACAGCCGGCCGACAAATGGCCTGTGGTCAAGTGTCTTTGATGCTAACTTTTGGGCACCCGTAGACACAACCGTGTAGAGCCAGACCATCAATAGTCACTTGATGACAGTGATACGATATGATGACAGTTTAAGTCCCATGTGTAAATCAAACCTATTCAGTTGGGAGATGATACAGATTCCTCGCCTCGACCAGACATTACGTCCTACATTCAACTGATAGATCCGCCATTCCGACAGGCGTTCAGCGCTTGACGGATTTACGGTAACAAGTTGGTGAATGGTTCGTTACTCAACTCATTGGCGGGTTTACAGTAATAGGTCATTCATTAGCTACTCACATCATTTGAGTGTTTACAGTAATGGGTTACTGATTAGC